>NC_089209.1:8229876-8264876 GCF_963930695.1 Labrus bergylta | reverse complement strand
AGCACAGTGTCTTGCTTAAACTCTGCCGTCATGTGTCCACATTCACCTGTCTGTCTGTAGATCCACACGTCTCTGATCAATGGTCGTCCCAGTGCAGACGACCCCTCCCCGACCCTGCTGAACTTCACCTCCGCCCGCTACATCAGGCTGGTGTTTCAGCGAATCAGAACGCTGAACGCTGACCTCATGACTCTGACCCTCCGAGACCCCAAAGATGTCGATCCAATTGTGACGAGACGGGTGAGGCTGAACACACACGATCAACACTTCTCCTTTCTCTTTTGTTCCCCCCTTTTTCTGCTTTTCTTGATATCGATGCCGTCAGGACCAGACGGCTGAAGTACAGCACACCACGTGAACAACATTTATACTGCTTTCTTTGGTTTTATATATCTCGGTGTGACCACAAATACAGGATGACCCACAGCACACATGAACTCTTTTTTTGTTTTCTATCACAAAATATGAATTCATCTTTCAGGAAAAATACAAATACTTAAGAAATGATCTCGTTAGTTTTATATGACAGTGGCTTAGTTATGACTTAGTTAGTGTCAAGGTCAAGCTTCTGTGACTACATCTTTAAGTATGTTTTTGTATTTATAGCCTGTCTCCTTTTTTAAAATTAATAATTAAAGTCATAATGTTTTAATTGTCAAATAATAAATGGCTCATCATTACAAGACACTTAGTATTAGAAGTGACTTGCAAAAAGTTGATGTAATTGAGATACAGATATGACCTTTTATTGACCTTCGAGGCAAGGCGAGTCTATTATAAAGCAGCATTAATTTATAGAGCAATTCAAAGTCACATTTTCCTGCTGTGACCCAAGTGAACCAGAAATGAGCAGGTACTGTGGTAATGAACTAAATTCAACCTTGACTCATTTATATTGTACCAAAGTTAGAAGCTTTTTTTAGTGGTAATTGCAAAGTACATTTTCTGTCTCATTCTCTCTGTTCTCGCTAATTAGATGATTAAGAAAGGGGCAACAAAGTGAGCACATGGAGCATGTAGGGTACATCATTTTCTGTATATTAAACTCAATTAGTCTTAAATGTAGTTTTGACTTAGACGTTCGGAGTCTTTTGTGTCTTTGTTGACTAGCAGAGAGGATTAAAGCAATGTGTACTGAACAAAAAGCCATTTAGCTGGAATGCTAATAGATCCATCACCAGATGTTGTGTCAGACACAGCGTCATGATGCGATTGGTTAGGTCAGGAGCCCTTCTTTACGAGTGTAAAGTCACAAACACTGCGTCTTAAACTGCTCATATTAATGATGATGTTTCTCTTTTCAGTACTACTATTCCATAAAAGACATCTCAGTGGGCGGGATGTGTATCTGTTACGGCCATGCCAAAGCCTGTCCTCTCAACACTGAAACAAAGGTAAGAAACTCAACTTTATTTCTCTCAGTTCACTTTACAAAACAGACGAGGTAACACAGCTGTTTCATTCCTTTAATAGAAGCAAAGAACACCCTCAGGCATCAGCTTTTATCCAATGCCTTTATATCAAACTTTCTGTGTGAGTGTGTGTGTGTGTGTGAGAGAGTGTGTGTGTGTGTGCGTGACTGTGTGCAGGGGACACAGGTGACGCAGTGAAGCGTTGTCTCCCATGTCACTTCAGACAGTGGAGTGTTTGATACCAGACACCTGATCTTTCTCTGTCTCACTCGCTCACTCGCACGCACACACACACACACACACACACACACACACACACACTCAGAGTTTCAGACTCTTTTGTCCTTTACATGTCCCGAGGCTGAACCACGAAGATCAACTCAGATGTGACACTGGTGTCTTGTCCCTTGGTGATGATGTCATTGACAATATGCGATGTCACTGATCGAGCACCAGTTTCTCCTGTTTTCTTTTCCTCTTGTTTCAACAGAGCAGATGAAATAGGTTCTTCAAATAGTATAAAAAAAAGCAAACAAATTGACCAAATGTTTTCTTCTTTCAGAGTAAATTATATAATTATAGACTCTATTGTTTGCTATAAGATTCCAAACTGGCTTGCAAAACTGTCTTCATCTTTCTTCATACGTCACTATCCATATTAACATGCAGCCCAAAGTGCATAACAGAGCAAGATAAAAAGAGCCTAGACAATAAGGGGGCACTGGTAGCCTAGTGGTTAGTTCGCATGCACCATGTACAGAGGCTAAAGTCCTCAAGAGCGGGCAGCCTGGGTTTGAATCTGACCTGCGGCCCCTTACCAGCATGTCATTCCCCACTCTCTCTCTCCTTGAATTCTGATTCTATCCACTCTCCTGTCTCTCCAATAAAGGCATAAAAAGCCCCAAAATAAATCTAAAATCAAATTTAAAAAAAGAGCCGGGCCAAACGAGCAATTAAAACATGCGAACAAATAATTAAACAAGTAAACATTAAGAGAAAAAATATATATTTAAGGATCAAAAAGCCTTTGAACCCAAATACATCACACTGAACATAACACACTGATCTTATTTCCCTGATGAATGGTATTGACTAATAAGTGTACACAAACACAGTTGAAGTCAAATCAAAACTGCTGCTTTTATCGAAGTGCAAAGATGCTCTGAAGTATTTATCATGAATTAGTTTCAAGTGACTTTGAACTAAGCTACTCCCATACTGACCATTGATTTGCTTAAGATTTTACTTAAGAAAATGTTCACAAACCAATGTTTGGTTTAGGCATTCAAACATGAGACCTAAATAGGTGGATTTGATCAAGGAAGATAAAGCTGTTTTATTCAATATTTTTTTTCCCATATTCTGTTTTTTCTGGTTTTATATGCCCTTTAGTGTGTTTTCCAAGTGTCCTGTGCATGTTTAGGCACATCTATGTGCAAAAATTCAAATTCCGCGGCTTCTCCTACGTCCTCCTGTTAGCTGTAGCATTAGCTGCATGTAACGCTCGGTTCTAGCCCCCCTCGTTAAAGATTTCTCAGTCAGACGTCATTGTCAGTGTGAGATCACTGATCTAAGCCCATTGGCTCGTTGTGGCAAGCCCTGCAGCTCATGTTGAAATTTCTGAGACGCGTGCTGAGCAACTGACCAATAACGACAGAGCGGATCGGCAGACCAATCAGAGCAAACTTGGCCCACGTAGGGTCTAACAGTGTGGGCTCAACAGAGTGTAGCTGACGGATTCAGAGCGTAGAGGGAGCAAGGAGGAGCAGTACATGAAAACAGACACTTTTTTATAACTTTAGCTATTGTGAACGTACAAAAGTAGGTACATAGATTAAATATACGAACCCCAAAAAGGGCAGAATATGGGCTCTTTAAGGTAGCTTATCATTACTCAAAAATAAACCAAGTGGTCTAGGTATAACACATTATCATCTGCATATAGTTTATGTTCCTGGTTTTAAGACAGATTTCATTCAGCCGGGTGATTCAAGACACATTTAGCTCCTTAACTTTAATACAAGTTCATCCATCCGTTCATTGAAGTCCTGGGCAGGCGTTCAGAAAAGCAGAACAAGGTGGAGACCCATGAGACGATTTGTTGATGATCGCGTACACAACATTTGTTCAGATGCATGCTCAGTACAAAGGCAGCCTGGAGCCAGAGCTGTAGCGCTGTGTCTCAGATAAAAGGGGCAAATCAAGTCGTGCCAACAAATCTGAAAGTTGGCCCTCGCTCTGCTATTGTGCTGCTCTCCTCGCAGTTAAATCTGGCACCCTCTCCACATCAGCCCATTTAACAGAAAGTCATAAATTGAATTACTGAACCTCAAAGTTGGCAAATTTCCTTCTTCATTCTGCTACGACTGTGTTTAGTTTTGTATTTATTTCTCTCCAGGGAGAGTAATAGTGAACCAATTTGCTACCGACTGACAATCTGGGAAGTGAACTGAGTTCTTTTGCTGCAGTCGGCTCTCCTGTGAATAGATTGTTGTTTGATAAGCTCCCAATAGGTCAGACATATTAGTAATTACCTGTTGGTGCGGCACTGCTTTACACACTCACATAAGTTATGTCAAATCACATCTTGGACAAAGATGGTTTATTCACACACACTTCGTCATTATAAACCGTTTATTAATGTAAGTGACATTCAACCGGTAACCTCCAAGGTTAAAAAATAAAGCCAATGCAGGATTGCAAAATACTGTGTGTCGAGGGTCTGCTTGAGGCAGGCTGCAGGAGCCCCGGAAGTCGCCACAACATTCAAAAAAGCCAGTTTTCAAAGCAGGAAAGAACATGTTTACAGCCCAGTACAAAGAAACGATATTTGTCTGATTATTTATTGTCCTCACGGGCACACAATGTACAGGGGGAGAAATTTTAAATAATGCATCTGTTTTGATTTTGTAAACGATATGTGTTATCCATAGTTAGGCTCGTAGCTGACATGATTGACAGGTGGTCGCGATGTAGCTATTTTTCAGGAGGCTTAAAACCCGCCTCAGCTCCAGCTCTCAGCCTGCTGTTAGGTTGACTGAAAGTTAAGCTGAGACAGCCCCCTGCCGTAACAGACGGGTGACGTCACTAAGGCTTCACCCATTAATATTTGCAGTATATGATGTAACTGCATTGAATTCATGAAGAAAACTTGAATGTTGTTAAGAATACAGTGTAACCTGCTAACTGTATGCAGATTTTATTTAAATTGGCAAGCCAAGAACTAACATTTTTGACAATTATGTTTTTTTTCTTTTCACACTTTGCAATGTTTTCTGCAATAAAGTTGCTATGCTGGAATTCAAACCAACAGATGATCCAGATTGTTACCATGTTTAGCGTCCTTGTTGATATCAGCTTCCATCCGGCAGAAAACTTTTTGTCTACAAACTGATTCTAATGTGGGTTTCATTGACAAACCTGTGAAACTTTTCCAACAATAATGTGTGTCTTTTCTTTTTCCTTTGCGTGAATCCCTGTGTGTGTGTGTGTGTGTGTGTGTGTAGAAGTTTAGCTGTGAATGTGAACACAACACATGCGGGGAGAGCTGTGATCGGTGTTGCCCTGGTTACAACCAGCAGCCCTGGATGGCGGGAACCTTCAACACCCGACATATCTGTGAGAGTAAGAAAAACACAACACCATGACAAATTAATTGAATTACATACATTTCCAAAAACTTTTGAATCTTGTTTTAAGTTTCTGTGGTAGTCTAGGAAACCAAATGCCCTTTTATATTCATATCCAACAGTACACCTAATGTCCGCATAAACACAGGTTTTACAGAATGATACTATGAGGCAGTGCACGGAAATTTATATTCCTGTCAGCCAATTTAAATCACTCTTTGATATAAGACTCTATAAAGCCATCAGTAGTCACCTTTTGCATCCATTGACCTTCATGATCTGTGTGGCATCAGAGCGACGAGGTTAGAGGCGTCCACCTGTCATCATAAAACCAGTGTTACAACATGTAATCTTCATTTTATTTCACACAGACTGCACCCTCTAACAGGCTTGGTAGTCTTAAGGGTCTGATAACGGCCCTCTCTCTCCCGACACTGACACAACAGGAGTAAAGGAAGGGGGTGTTTAAGGTCCTGACTGCCACAGTAGTAAAAAAAAAATCTTGGACAGATCCAGCCCGTTCAGCGTGAGTTTGAAGTTGAGAGGTGCTGTGGCATATTTCATCTGGTTCAAAATGTTTTCAAATAGGGATCTTATTGTGGAGGATGAAGTAGTTAATGATATAACACACCTCAGGGGGAGCTTAAGTGAAACAAAGGAGCAAAAGGCAGCGCCGTCCAGAAGCACAGCACTGATTTACAGGTCAGGAGTGCCAACTCTGGGACCAGACCTAGTAGATAAGGGTCATTTTTTCTGTTTAGTTGTTTTTAATGCCTGTTATCGCTGCCACTGGGTGGGTGTCAGTCGAAACAGCTTCAAAGTTTTGCGGTTGTATGTAGAACCTGCAGCTGTTAGATCGAGGACTGAAGCCCCCTGCAGCTCTACCTATTGAACAACAGCGACACCCTGATTCCCACCAATATCATCTACCAGAAAACACCCTGAACACTGTCATTCATGAAAGAAGATTCTCATATTCCTTGACAAGGAATATGTCCAGGTTTTTGGCTTGTCAAAAATAAGCCATTACACACAGCAGTACCACAGAGGAACCACAGGCTGCTTCACTGTCGCCTTCCTCTTCAAGTCAGTCAGACAAATTCCCCTGTAAGAAAAACTGCATCTCCCTTATCTATTTTCAGAGATCCACACGGGGTTGCTGACAAAAAAAAAAAAGTTATACCCAGTCCAGTTTTGCTGCGATGTGATGTGCTGTCATGTTGCAAAAGACTACCTTGTTCAATGTAAATGCATACAAGCACAACATTCTGGAAAAGTGAAGTCTTGCCTCGGAGTATTAGAAAAAAAAGAGGCCTGTAACCTTAACGGGAATGCACAACAATGGGGTTGATGTTTACCAAAACTCTGTGTGTGTGTGTGTGTGTGTGTGTGTGTGTGTGTGTGTGCGTGCGTGCGTGTGTGTGTGTTTTCAGAGTGTAACTGCCATGGTAAGGCAAAGGAGTGCTTCTTTAATCAGACAGTAGCAGACCTTTCACTCAGCCTGGACATCCACGGTCAGAATAAAGGAGGCGGAGTCTGCATCGGTTGCCGTGACAACACCGCTGGAATCAACTGTCAAACATGCCTTGCTGGATTCTACAGACCTGATGGCGTATGTATTATGTGCATGCATGCCAATGTTTGAAATGATTTTCTGATGAATACATTAAAGAAGTTGGTTGCCTGTGTTACCTGTCCAGGTGAACCCTGAGGAGGAGGACCCCTGCATCCCCTGCTCGTGTGACTCGCAGGGCTCCATCAGCGAGTCATGTTTTGCAGATTCAAGCCATGGTACGCCAAGTATGCAGATATAATCTTTACTCTTTCCGTCTGTCTTTATTGCTGAATCCAGATGTTGACCCTCTGGACTTGTGGTCTGAAGCCCTGTTCTTTGGGCCAAGACTGCTGGCCAAATACTGGAAGAAGTCCTTTAAGATATTCCGGTAAACTGGATAAGCCATTATAAAAGAAGTGGATATAATATCCAAATGTCATCCATTAAACAGAAATGTCTGGTTTTCAAAAATGAAGCAGTTGTGCAAAAATACTGCAGTTTCTCGAGCTTCCATTGAGGCTATTTCCAAAAGCCAAGGAACCCCTATTAGACCCCATATTAAAATACCAACAGAAATTAACAGTTTAACAGCCTGGTACCAAAAAGGTTTTTGTCCATTTGTCTACTGGTGAAAACTGAATGGGAGGTACATTTTCACTCACTCCCTTGTGTTGATTTTACTATAAGTTATGTGTTTTGGTCACTTCGAGGCAGCAACTGCTGGCTGTCTGCAAGACTTCAAGAAAACCAATGAAGTCACTCAGGTTGATTTTTTCATTTTAATATTGAAAAATAATCTTGCTTTCTGTGTGGTTTATGGCTTTATTGGCCATGCAAGAGGTCTGGGCTCAAGCTTTTCGATGAGTGAAACTCTTATATTGATATGATGGTATACTGTGCTTGCCGTATGTACCTGCCTTGTTGGGTCATTTAGTGTTTGTGATACAATGATATGTCAGCCAGTGTATAGGAGTCAGGATTGTGATTGGCTTGTTTCGAAGAGATTGCAGTTGACAGTAGCGACAAGAAGCCTAATTACTTTGACGTACGTGGTTTGTGTTGGAACTTGTTTCTTATCTTGATTGACAGTTTGCCGTGATAGTAATTTCCATGCAATTACATTTCTTCCCCCCCCCCCCCCCCCCCCCCCCCCCCCCCCTTGCTAGCCATTAGAAAAAAAGATGATTAAAGACCTTTTCCTTAAATGTTCACTTTTTACTCTGAGTGTCGACCTCTGCTTCTTATATACAGTCTGTGGATAACTCGCAGACTTCCCTGGACCATGTCCCCGAAAGTCCGAGAGCCTGCAGGAGTGTTGAATTATGACAGTTTTGGATTCAGCCTCAGTCTGTCAACATTTCTGGATATTTAATAGGACATTTAAATGATTCCCAGCTCTCTGTAGACACAAATACGGAGGTTTTCAGTGAAAGCCAACATAGCCTAAATTTTAATTAATTTTCATGTGATACTTCAGTAATTCCAGCATTTCATCGATTCTGCTTGATTTCCTGTGGGGTTGGGGTTAGCTCAGTTCATCTGCGGTTATAGAAGCTTCTGTTATTAAAAAGTGTCTTTGACAGAACAGAACCACTATTTATATGAGAGATAATTTTACTCCTCTTTGTACTTTGACTGTTTTTACATCTAGAAAACTGTTCTATTTTTGGTTCAGTCACTTCAAAAGAGATACCCGCTCTGTTCCACTCACTGCTGTTTTTTTTTAAATATATGTGTGTGTGTGTCTTTGTGTGTGTGTTTGATTGACAGGCCAGCCAGCAGGGTCGTGCCGGTGTAAGGAGGGTTTTGGGGGTCTGCGATGTGACAGGTGATACACAGACACACACACATACACACATACACATATAAAGAGACAGAGACACATAGTGACAGGTGAGCAGAACCTTTCAGCTGTTGTCTGTTTCAATTAGTGTTTGGAAAGCTTGCATTGAGCTCTTTGATGATAATAATGATCACCTTCCCACTTAGGTTTGTACCTCATGAAATATAAAGAAGTCTCCGAATAAATAGCCTCAGTTTGAATGCTCTTACATTGTTATTTTTATTGGCTGTTCTTCTCTGACTGCAATTAGATTTTTTTTTTTTGCTTTCATCTTCTTGTTTTATCTCTAATAGGCCTGAAACAATCAAGGGAAGTCTAAAGGTTAAAACTACAACCTGTGAATCAATAGAACAAGAAAAGAAAAGAAATACAAAAGAGTTCTGTCTGATCTTTACATCTGTCAACAAAGTGCTTCATCTTTAATCCAGTGATTGTTAATCACTTATTTTCTCATATTGCTTTAATTACGTGTTGTGTAAATCACCGCTCAGACTGCTTTTAACCCTTTGAATGCTGTAATAGAGTTTTGTAGTAAATGCCTTGAAAACAATCGTGTTTTTGTGGCAAAACACAGGTTCATCACAAGTACTTATGCAAAGACATGAACAAACTATTTCTTAGCACTTTAGAAGTTGATAAAGCTCGGGGCGCCGGTGGCATGGTGGTCGGTGCACGCGCCCCCATGTGCAGGGGCTGTGGTCCTCCAGGGTGGGCGGCCCAGGTTCGGATCCAGCCTGTGGCTCCTTTCCCGCATGTCACTCCACATTCTCTTTCTCTCCCTGGTTTCTGACTCTGTCCACTGTCCTGCCTCAGTATAGAGGCATGAAAAGCCCCAAAATGAACCTTAAAAAAAAGAAGTTCATTAAGCTCCAATTTTTTAAAATTTTTTGAAGCAGAGTGCAAATGTATTTTCAAAGGTTTCATCTGCCGAGAAAAACAGTGGCTGAAAACTGAACAATTATTTTTTAAAAGTGGAACAATGACAGTGAAAGCAAAACATACAGTATAGATCTATACATATATCCACAAAATATCCACAAATAATAACTTTTAAAAATAGTAAAAATCAAATTTTCTATGTATTTGTTTTAAATGACTTCTTGCGGCCTGACTGCAGTACCTTTAGAGCCCATCAGAGGGCCGAGAGCCACATTTTGGGAATCTCTGTTTTAGACTTTTTCAAACTGAATTTTGCAAATAATGAATCCCTACAGCTAGATCTCAGCGACCAAACTTTGCTCGCTGTTTTCACCTTGTTTACATTTTACGTGCAGCTAACAATGATGTCATCAACGCATGTACATCTTGATGACTTGAAACACAACAGTTTTATCTTTCAGCTGCAAAATGAACGACGCCACTGTCTATTCAAGTTTTTATTTCAGCTAATATTAAATCAGCAGTTTCTAAAGGAGATCAAGCATGCATGCCAACGTCTTCATCGATACTTAAGATTGTAAATACATGCACATCACTTGTATTTCAGGGTACATCCTGGTCCAAACAGACACTTGGTTGTGGGCAGAATTGACCCTGAGATCTGCTGGTGATTTGACTGCCTCTCTAATATTCATCACTTCCATCTTTATAATCCTTATTAAACTGGTTTGTCTGCAGGTGTGCAGTGGGTTATATGGGCTTCCCATCCTGCCAGCGCTGTAACTGCAGCGTGGAAGGAAGCACCAACGCTGACCCGTGCATAACACCCTGCGTGTGCAAGGTACCCACACACTCGCACACTTCTATGTGCACAAATAATGACAAGTACTTTAAGCTAACCTTTGTAGCCCCGTCATCATTATCTTCAGCACATTAACACTGCAATAACATGCCTCCTGCTCGTAACGCCAGTCTGAGGGCAGACCATAAACTTGGCTGCATCTTTCTTCTCGTTATCCCTCCATCATTCTCTCTGTGTTTCTGCTTCCTGCAGGAAAACGTTGAAGGAGAGAACTGCGACCGCTGTAAACTCGGATTCTACAATCTCCAGGGTGAAAATCGACGTGGCTGCGAAAAGTGCTCCTGCATGGGCGTGGCCAGTCAGTGTACTGCCTCCACATGGACCTATCAGAATGTAGGAAATGTTACAACACTTTCTCTTTGTCATTAATTCAAGAAATATTTCTGTTTGAAATATGTTTAAGGAAGCTGTAAACATCACTTTAATATAAGCAGATCTATTTAGCCAAAGTGGCTTGTATTGCTATAGCGGAGGAAAACAAACATGTTACCAGAAACCGAAGGTCAGCTACATGTTCATGACAGAAATTACAGTGCAAACGTTTTGTTGCGCTCACCCTTATAGATAAACAAACTCACCTGTGAATTACGAATGTTTTACTTTTCTGGGCATTTTCGGCCCAAGAGGTTATTGAAACTATTTGACAGCAACTGTCCATTTGAGAGCTCCCTAGAGAACGTACGTTCAGATGTTTTTTTCCTGTTTGCATTGAGACCAAAAATAGGAGCAAATGAATTGGCAGAAGCTCACATTAGATGTCAACAACAATGAGATGGAAGTCACAAGGTGGTGTAACTGGATGCAAGATTAGAGTGACTGCAAATTTCTGCAGTACACATTCTGCAGCCCGTCAACGCAGCGCACTACTACGTTCACTGCCACTTGAGTCAATGCTCCTGTTTACACAGCGATCGCCGCTTGCCAACAGCACCACTATGCTACAGTTACAGATAGGCTACCATATGCAAAAAGCCACTGGAGACCATAAGCTCAGTTAGTGATATATTTATAATAATCTTCCTGTTTCAGGTTAACTCTCACTGTAAACTTCTGCTGATCATAGAGAACGAACGGTGAGGGCAAGCCCTCTTTAAAGAAGTTATGTTTAATGTGAGGTCTAATATCCCGAAAAGTCTGTCCTCTACCTGTCTCTAGAACTTTACAAAGTCCCTGGGGTCCTAAAAGTGACCAATGTATCAAACAGCCTTGACAGTGTTGACCTTTGAGGAAATGGAGGGCTGGAAGGCCCATAAAAGTAGAAGCGTTCATGACTTTTAGACATTACCTGTTCTGAGCTGAACACTTTCACATATCCTCACTCATATTGTCTAAAGTTTTCCACAAAAGAGGACTTGTTTTTTTTAGAAATATGTTTCTTTATTTAATCTATATTAGCTTAGCGTATAGGCTACCTGATTGATGACTAACAGAGTTTTACTGATTGTGTTGGCGTGCTCCCTGAAGTTTAGCATGTTAGCGGTGAGATTCTTAGCTACAGTACTCGTCAATTTTCCTCTGCGAGAAGACTTCACGTCGCAAAGATTTTAATGTAATAGTTAAAGGAGGGATGAGGATCAAACCCGGGTTCTGTTAAGGTTCTGATACAGTTATTGAGCTTTGATAATTTTATCCTTATCAATACAAATGAATGATCCCCATCCCCCATGATAGTTCCTCTTTTCTTTCATGCATGATAAAAGAACAGATTTCTCTGATTACACAAAGAGGTTTCACAGATGGCAGAAAAAAATGTTTGATCAATATCTTTGAAGCTCAGGAAAAATCCACCCAAAAAAATAAAAGTAAATAAATCTGGATCATCTGAATTATCTGGATTTCTTTAAATTAAAGTCGCTGCTTTATCGGTGTACAATAGTGGGTGGCAGTAGGATAATACGTGGAAATGTGAAGACATATCTTGGACCACGCTGGAGGTTAGAAAGCGTACGAGGGGAGAGAAAATAAGGGGGTAAAAGGCAGAAGGGGAGAAAGGAGAGGGCGAGAGGACAGGAGGGGAGAGAAGAAGGGAGGGGACAAGACGAGAGGTAAGGTGGAGGAGAGAGGTGAGAAGAGGAAAACAGTTTTTGACTGACAGGTGGGGAGGGAGGAGAGGGGAGAGGAGACGCTGACAGGATGACAGCTCTGATTTAGACACTGATAGTGTGTGTGTGTGTGTGTGTGTGTGTGTGTCTGTTTTTCTGTGAGTGTGTGTGTGTGTGTGTGTGTGTGTGTGTGTTTGTGCTCAAAAGGGGAATCCAAGGTCAGGTTAATTGCAACGACAGATGTGTGTGTGTGGCTGTCTGTCTTTCTCACACACACCGAAACACACAATCCTTGGGAGGGGGGGGGGGGGGGGGGGGAACTCTCCAGGTGTCAGCTGCAAGACTTCCTGTCTGACATGTGACAGATTTACAAAACCTTAAATCACAGCTCCAGTTTTACACTTTAGTTGATACAACTTCTCAATTCAAACAAGGGGGGGGACAGAAAAATAAATCCCAGGATGTATCATTTGAGATTGGACATTACAAAGTTTGGTTTAAACTCTGATTCATTCTAACCACTTAAACTCTAAAACACTTCTAAGGACTAATTGTTGATTTTGGCCCCCTGGTGGACAAGGCGGTGTTTCTAATTTCTTTGCTGATCTTGTCCACAGGTTGGTTTTTCCCTGACAAAAAAAATCTCATCGTGCTTCGCTTAGCTAGAGATTATTTCGCTTTGAGAGCTCACAGTTTGTTAGGTCTTAGAAAGCAGACTGTTACCTGTGTAAGTGTTTTTTTTTTTGGGAGGGGAGGGGGTGACTCTTTCCTTATATAGATTGTCTTAATGCTTCAAAGTCTATTAAACTGATTCGATTCAGAAAATAAAGAACTTTCACTCTGAGAAAATGGCACTTCTCTCCTTTCTGTTAGTGACACGTACTGGCTGGGGGATCATTTATTGCTTAAATGTTGATTCACTTATGTGGCAGAGAAGGCACTGCACGTTCCCGAGGCTGCTGCTCAGTGGACCCACACTGCATTGTGGGATTCAGTGGGGAGTGCAATAAGCCTCAGGGAGTCCAATCATCAGATAGATTTTGGATACACAAAGTGCACACACAATGAGATGCCACGTTGAGTTATAGAACAGGAGGAGTGTAGACAGCGCAGGGACACATTGACTAACACAGCCTGTATGCTATGTAGCTAGAAAGCATAACCAACAGCTGGACAATAATAGTGGAGCTTGTCAAATTATAAACTCCCTCTTTATTGGACATGACTGGGGACTTGCTTTAACATGTTGGCTGTCGGATGCTGCTGATCTTCTGACAGTGAGAACAACTCAAGTGATAGGCAGAAATGAATGATGTGTTTAAGCAGGACAGTCAGTTTGGTTTGAAATGACCTGACTACACTTAAAAAATCCCACAAAAATGACATTACATGAAAACGCATTATTGTCATCAGGCAAACAGCGACACAGACATAAATCTGTTCAAAGATACTGTACATATTTCTCTTGCAGTGTTACTATAAACTGAACACTAACACACAAAGTTAGAAGTTAAAGCTAACTTTTACTCTTAGACAGTACTGTATATAAGAAGTGGATGTAGCCATGACTGGATTCTGTTTTTTGTTGCCTTGAGCTCACCTCTGTGGCCGTTTGCCAACTTGTTGTCAACGGTGAAATAAGAGGGCTTCATTGGATGGAAACTTTAGAGCAACAAAATGCAGAACTTCTCAGTAAGAAAAACACAACTGTTCAACGCATTTGCATCTGAAATTTAAAAAAAAAAGACAACATATGAAACAGTGGCTTAACCTGAAGCAAGTCTGTGAGCACTGACTGTGCTTCCTCCTTAATTCTTATTTTACTGTGCCCTTATTGTAGTCTCTTTTTGTATTATAATGTCGAGGTTAATGCTTCTGTTTTAGTCCTCGAAGCCAAACCATGGACAGGGGTTGCAAATTAGCCGTGGCTAGAAACCTGGCATCTACTTTGTATTCAACATGTGAAGCCATGTTCATAGAATGTGTTAAATAATCATGAAATAAAATCATGAAATACTCAATGCTAACGCTTTTATCCTGGTTCATGTCAATCTCAGGTAGAAATGTCCTAAAGAATTCCCTGTTTTCCCCCTAAAATGGGATCATAGTTTAAAAAAATCTCGCTGTAATAAAGGAGACTAGAAACGCACGTGTTCCAACATAATCTCAGTAAATAAGTGTTTACTGAGCTGATGAATCCACTGAGGAGTAGGCTCATTTTCACACCTGTTGTGGTACGACTGGACTTCCTTTTCCTTTCCCCCTGCTTGCAATCAGAAAGAATACATGTTTAAAGCACCTCTGCATTAGCTTTCCTTTCAAATCAAGAAGCTTTTTCTTTTTCCTTGTGTAATCCTGCACCTCTGCAACACTCCTGTCCTGCCCATTGAGAGAATCCCCGAGGGGTTTCTGTCGTTGTTTTTTTATATCAGGGTGTCAAATTTGAAAAAGCTGCATGTGAAAAAACTTTTGTGTCAGAAGTATTTAAGTAAAAAAAAAAACTTTTCTGAGTAAAGGGAGCTGAAAGTTAAACAGGTTCTTCTGATTCTTGTCTCGTAGGAGACGAGCCTGACAGGTTGGCACCTGATTGGTGATACCGGAAGAAGAGTGTGGTCTGTTCACAGAGAGACTCCTCCATACCTGAGTGTCCGACACTCCGACGTTGTGAATGATCTCGGCTCGGCCTACTACTGGAACGCACCTGGAATGTACCTGGGGAACAAGGTTAGATACAGACACACACCTCCCTATGTTTATCGAAACTGTTTATACACTCTGCAATCAAATCCTGACGTACATTTCTTCAAACTGGAATGGAGGGGCGTGGTAGTTGGTGTCCGCCCCATGTCCGGGGGCTGTGGTCCTCCAGGCAGGCAGCCCGGGTTTGAATCTAACCTGTGGCGGCTTTCCCTTGTGTTGTTCCCCACTCTCTGTCTCTCTCTCTCTCTCTCTCACTCGCTCTGATTCCTGACTCTGTCCCCTGTCCTGTCTCTAGAGAAGGGCATGAAAGGCCCAAAAATAAGCCTTTAAAAAAACAGTGGAATAGAAATAGTCAAACATTTGAAGAATATTGCAATAATGCTTTCCCCTTCTTCACTAAACTTAAGTGGATATTGCTCCCAAAATGCTGAATGATGATAATCTTTGAATCCAGGACCCAACAAAATAACAGTTATGTGATAAAATACATCGCCTCACAGAATACAAGCAGCTGCATCAAAAGTTCACCAGAGTTGAATAACAGCTCTCTCACACTGACTGAACACAGACCTTATAATCTTCCCAAACAACTGCAGTATGTTTGCGAAACTGTTAACTGGATGGAATCAGATTGAAATACGTCCCTGGTGCGAAACAGTCTGGTTTGATAATCAGCTGCGTCTGCACATTACCTTATTTTCAGTACTTTATTATTTTGAATTTCCAAATGCAAACTGCTCTCTAATGCCGCATGGTTGAGACCGGGATGCTGAGTCATGTTTGAGGATGATGAGAGAAAGTAAGGAAGTCTATAAAACATACTTATTGCTGCACACTTCATGTTTTTGCACTTGCGTATCTGAACGCCCAAGTTTATATATTTTGTATGTGTGATAGCAACACTTTTCTGTGTCAGTACACTTATATGTATGTCCAAGATGTTGCAAAACAACACACAATTCATGAATGAAAACTTCTGTAGATGGTGAGAAAGTGAACACAGGACACAGGAATACGTATGTGCACACATGAGTCATGACGTATGAGTCATCAGAACATATGGAGGAATGATTAAGTGACATTATGTCTCTTGTCTCCACTTTTTTCCATTTGCACACACTCCCCTCTCACTCATTTGATCTGCACACTCCCCTTCTGCCTGCATTTCTTCCATCCACCTCTCTCTCTCTCTCTCCCCCGCTTACTTTTGAATAACATTTTTTGAATAAAACCCCTTCACTCTAAAGAATATAGTTAACTCTAACCCGAACACTTTGAAGTGTACGTGAGCATAGCCAATAGAAAAAAAGATTGACGACATGACAGCCCCCCCCCAACAGTGAAGCCGCAGTCTCTCCAAGATCTGAATATCCTCAGGGAACCTTAAGTACCAGCCAATCACTGGAACGAGGGACATATGTTCCACAATTCCATCCCAACAATGCTGTGATGTATGGAGGTATGGATGTATGGATATACCAGTTTAATAAAAAAAAAAAAGAAGAGTATGTTTCTATTAGCTAAAGGTTCTTATTATGCTTGATTCATGAAGGTGCAGCACCCTCAGCGTCCCTGCTTCTGGTGTCCTTGCTGCCAGACAGAAAAAACTTTATTATTCTTTAGGGTTGCACCAACAATCACACCAGTCAAGGTTAAAACAGCCTCTTCATTGTGCCGTTTTGTCTAGTTCCAATATGATAACACTGCCATAAGTTAAAGTTGAGCTACAGTCTAACATATGATCCGACTGTTGGTTGACTTTCAGATTGCTTCTCGCTGACCGTTAGCATAACAACATTAGCATCGCTAACCATTTCACACTGTAAGGATAAGGTTTACAGGCAATATGTAAAAAGCTGGTGTGAGGCTACATCATTAGCACAGCCTTGAATACATAAACAGATCCCGTTTGTGATCTAAAAGAACATCCCCTGGCTTTACGTCTGCTGAGAACGTGTCATGCTGCGATGTTCACCTCCCTTCCAGCCTTACTTCTCAATCCTGCAAACGTCGACCGTTTGAATTTACGCTGCCGTTTTTCAAAGTTTTTTTTTTTTTTTATCTCTTCTGTGACCGCGATTAGACTTTATCACTCCAGCTGGCAAATAGCTGCAGTCCATGTTTGTGAAGTAGAGTTGTTGCCCTGCTACAACAACAGAGCCACTGTGATGTTAGTCTGGGTGTCATGGCTTAGAGGAATATAGCACAGAATTTCATTACTTTATATCCTGCAGGCCTGGCTTGTCATCTCACTTCTTTGTCTGAAACCTCTATCCCTCCCTCCCTCCCTCCAACCACCCCTCTGTCCCTGCTCCTTTTCATCGGGCCCGCTCCTCTAACTCTCCCTCCATCTCTCCAGGACTCCCATTTTTCACCTCCCTGTTCCTAAATCACCTCCCCTCAATCCCCCTGAGCTCTTCTTCTTCTCTCTCTCGCTCCCTGTGTCTCTCCCTCCTTCTTTGTGTCTCTCAGGGTAAACAGTGTTTCGCCTGTTGAACTCGATAATCAACTGTTTTTCTCTTAGTGCACACACACATACATACAAACACACGCACACACACACAGAAAAACATATTCTCATTCGCACACACACACACACACACACACACACACACACACACACACACACACACACACACACACACACACACTCCGAGGCCTATATAAGTCAGATAATGATGTGTTTTGGAGGCATTAGGGACAGCGGAGCAGAACCGAATGCCTCCAAACATGGGAAACAAACAAATTACCAGTGTGTGTGTGTGTGCTTGTGTGTGTGTGTGTGTGTGTGTGTGTGTGTGTGTGTGTGTGTGTGTGTGTGTGTGTTTGAGTCTGAGTGCACGTATGTGTGTGTGATGGCTTCGAGCAGTGTGCAAGCGCTGTATAAAAAAAGCGATTCTTTGCTTCAATCTCTGATCATGTTACCGAGATAGATGCTATGTGACTTGCAACCTCTCCGTGCACACACACACACACACACACACACACACACACACACACACACACACACACACACACACACACACACACTTTGCTCCGTCATGTTAGTGTGTATCATTAGAAGTGACAGGCTGTGTGTGCAATGACAAGCTAGCAGTAGATGTATAGGAGTGTAAATGTATGTGTGTGGTGTTTATAATTCTCTTGTGTGGCCCGTGTCGTTAATGTCGATGATGCTCATTGGCCCCGTTGTTGCGCTTAGTGGATGCTCATTGGTTCAGAAGTGCTTTCCTTTGATGTTTATTGGGTATTTTTTTTTTATCAGCCTGTGTTGGTCCAGAGGCTGCTTAATCAAGAGGATAGCCTTTGCTCTCACAAGAGTATACTTGTGTTTTCAGAATTTTTTGAATTTTTTAGGGTTTTACTAAGCAGTGAAAAGTTGGGCTCAACGTGCAGTCAAATATAAACTTTTAATCATCAAGAGTGAAGTATTATTCAATTGTAAGGTTTTCTTGTTTGGAAGGCGTTTTGTGACGCTTCTGATTTGTGAAACTGTGGGTGGAAGACGCTTTTAACTGGTTCCAAACTCAACAACACACAATGTTGTTAAGGTTTTAACCAAAGTCCTACTGCCGCACTGCCCCCTAGAATTGGTGAGTTGGTATTCCTCTTTGGAAATTGGAAAAAAAAGAGAAAAGTGAGATGGTCTGTACAATTTGGTTGTGCTCATACTATTAAACAAGTGTTTGAATTTAATCAACTGTAATCAAGCTTCCATTTAAGTTAACGTACAGAAACAGGTCTTAGCTAAGCCCATTTCTTAATTATATAGAAACTCGTCTGAAATGCTCAAACCAAGATTTTATACATAATGAGTTTGAGAATGAGGTTCTCCCAGTTACAGCCTGCATCTTGACCACTGCAACAAACACAGTGATTAGCTGGTGAACATTGTGGAGCAATTTTCAGCTTAAAAGACAAGTATTTCTCTACAGTTTGTGGAGACAAAAAAAAAGAAGCTAAATCTTAAATTTAATTGTAATTGTGCAGGCAAATGAACTATATGAACGTTAATGTAATAACTTGTTTTACTGCCCCTGTATGGAAATCAGAGAATGAGTTACAGGAGTCAAGTCAGGATCTTACCTTATGGTCAAGTTTCAGTTTTTCTGGAGCCCTTACCAGCCAATTATTATAAGACACTTTTTGGGAGTTGTCCTTCAGTACACTGCTCTGACGCATTGTTTAGTATCCAAAAAATATCTTCCATCAGAACTTTTTCAGCCTGCAGGACAGCCAAATGCTAACCTACTTTTATCCATTTTGGCCCAAGATTTACAAACGGATTCTTAGCTGAGACGGACAAAATGCTAAACAAAATTAATGGAGTGACAGAAATGGAGAGAAAAAAGATTGAACACATATTTTTCTGACAGCTGATGAAAGAGCTGGAAATATGTTGAAACATGACAGACGCACACAAACAAACAGCTCAGCTTTTGTTTTCCTTTCTATCCTGACTCGCTCTCTAACTCCGCCGGTGCATTTTGTTCTCCCCACTTCTCAAACTATTTTTCATTTTCTTGTCTTTTACGTTGTCCTTTAAAGACGAAGTGATGGAAAACAATAATCAGTTAAAAGGAAAAACCTGCTACAGGTGCAATCCTGAGGCAGAAAAGTGTTCAGAAAAATGCTCCAGCTTCACCTCGGTTTATAGAGGTTGGCATCTCAAAGCTTTGATGAATGAAATCTGTCTTGAAGGTGTTTCTGTAAAATACTTTGTGGGAAAACGTTCTCCTTTTTTTTTCTACAGGAGGAACATCACCTTCTGCTGAGCTGTGACTTATGTGTGTGTAGAGGAGTTTGTGTATAGTGCCACTTCTAATCTGGTGCTGATTTCATGAGATGGATTTCCCCTTCCATTTTCACACTTTCCTCTCTCACCTCCCTCTTCTCCTTTTTTTTTATTTTTTATTTTTTTTTACTTACAAGGCTGGAAAAGTCGTTTCACATCAATCACAGTGGATTTGTTCCAGTTTTCATCAACCAAGTAATTTGGTGTCACGTTCATTTGTGTTCCTGGAAAGTGAGTGGAAAGCTCAATGCAGCAATCCCATTGCCAAGAATTCATGAAAATCATTACAGCTGGTTGTTATTACTAGAAAGACTACATATATGATCGTGGAAAATCAGGATTTACTGACGGTTTCATTAAGACAACATAATGATAAACCCTATATACCACCTAGAACATGTTATGGAGGGAGGGCCTTTCTTTTAGTCAACATTATTACCTCCTGTTGCAGAGAATGCTGCATGTGGTTCTCTTCTTCGGCCTGTCGTTCCTTAAAAATGTACCTTCTCTGACTTTACCAACTGGTTTGTGAATCCCCCTCTTGAAGTTATGCGTACATCCCATGTCTCTTTAGTTGCATCCACACAGTCTCTCCCACCAAAGATACATGGAGAGACAAAAGGAAATGAAGAGAAGGAAAGAGTAGACTTGAGTGAAGTCTGATCTCTTGTATCCTCAAACAGCAATAACAGCTTTGGCAGGATCTTTAAGATGACAGACCTGGAGCTTCTTCAGGTTTGACCAATGACCGAGAGAATATCATTCACAAGACTTGAAACGTGTCTTTGGAGACAGAAGCAACCAAGTTTGGACAACAAAGTGGATATAAATTGTCACATCCAGGTTGATGAAGCTTTACTGTCAACTGTACTATAAATGGGACAATGATTTCGAAAATAAACACAATGTTTTATGAAAGAAGACCAGTGATAAAGACTCAACACTTGCATGGAAACTCTCAATCTCTTAAGCAGATTCTATATTTAAATTCAGCATGACAGCCGCATGCGAGTCAAGCTAACAATATACCCTTAGATGTTGTTCTCAAGATCAACTCCAATCTTGCTTCGGAAGTTGCTGGTCGGACTGTAAACACTGGCAATACACAGACAAGGAAGTCCTTTATTGCTAAAGGCTGACTACCCTGAGAAGTTGGCCATCGCTTCCAGACGCCTGGTCAAGTGATCACAAACGGGTTCCAAGATTTGGAAAATTATAACTTAAATAATAAATTGTGTAAGAAATATATTCATTTTTGTCATTGACTTCTAAACAATAACACTTCAGAATTCAGGTTTTGAGACATTTAATCTTTGGCGTCAATTTGAGAACCAGAGATCACATTCTCTATTCTGTCTGTCTTTATGTCGATGCTAAACTGCTCATGATTACTGCGCGAGTCTGATCCCAGCCTCAGAATTGTATGTTCTCTTCCTGTATTGAATATTGGGCGTCACATTTCCTTTGTTTGTTACTTGAAGTTTGCTGCTGCTGGAGTTGACTTTGAAGAGTCAGCGAGCCGTGGGAGTGCAGAACAATAATTGATCAACTCTAAGAGGCTGGAAGAGAATGAGTGAGCTGCTCTTAGTCATCTTCAGAATGAAATGTGCATACTGAGTTACAGTCCATCCAAGCGTCTCTACTCAGCCACCCGCAGGGATAATTATCATGTCATAGTCTTGCACACACCACCTCAAAATGCAACTACGGTGCTCCCTTCTGTTTTACAAATGGCACAGATAAATATGAGTTTCTGTTCTGTTTTTGCTGCAGTAAATAAAAGAATGGCATGTGAAAAGAATCAGTTTGCAATGCAATATTTTGAGGGAAACACTTTTTGTTTTTACTAAATGTAGGAAGAAAATCCAAGTTTGTCTCCTAGTCTTCATCTAATCATTTTGATCCAAAACTTCTAAGTACATCAGATTAAATATATACATGATGAAAACTGTAAATTGCTTTCAGCCTAATCAAGAACATCATCAGCCCTCAACCCATTGCCACCCAGACCCCATTGAGGCAGTAAATGGTGGCCCCTAACCTTCAATTTCATCTGAGGGCAAACCCCATGAGGTCCTTAAAACACCAACTGAAAACTGATCCGTCTCATTTAATTACCCCTTGAGTGAACCCTAACCAAGCAACAAAAAAAAGCCCCCTCTGCTCTGGGCTCTTCTGCATGCTTCAAGTCCAAAGAAAGTACCTCCACCTCGACAGCATGAGAGCAGGACCATCTCACAGCTGCATAAACATTCCCCTGTCTTGGAAAACTGCAGACGTGTCATAAAAGACAAGTCATGCGCTCCCTATTTATGATCCCATAAAATGAAAGTAGATGTTTCAGTATATTTATCACAATATTTGTTTTAATACATCTTAAACTTGACTCCAGTTTCTGGTTAAAAAGGCCAAACAAATGATTTTGTTGCTGTTCCAATGATATTATGAAGCTCTAATTCACACTAATTCACACTAAACACTAATCCTGCACTCAGGGCGTTCACATGTTTTTTTTAAGGTCCCTACTCCATGACTATAAATTCTGTTTGAGCTAGCTGGCTCGATAGCACAACACTTTTGGATTTTCCTGCCAAATTCTCTAAGTTCTCTTTGACTTAGAATTCACCCAGATTTTCCGAAAAGGCATGATAAACGTTTAAATATGCTCAATGTACTTCAGCTCTGTGGCTGCTTTAAATCCCAATCAATATCCACAGAAGTGGAAACATCAAAATATGTACTTTATGGACATTTTAAGGTAGTTGTGTGTAGGTACAGTGGCATCCAGAGATGGGATTTAGATAAACTGATAACCACTCCTAGTAGTCCCCCTTCCTCCATCCTCCTTCCCTAAGTGTAGGGAAACCTACAGGCTGGGAAAACTGTGTGCAAAAAAAAAGCTCTGAAACCAGTCTTTGGTTGATGATTCTGGGCAACTGTAAGAATACTGCAATGCAACATGGGAAGATATAGGAAGATTAACACCACTTTGTCCGAACCAACCACAACAGTTTGTGTTTTTAGATGACTGAATTTTATTGACAACATACTTGTAGATATTCCATTTTTCAAAATAATGTTGCAAATGGGTAGCTTAGACATTGGACCTTTTGAGTTCTGCTTTGGCAGACATACATAGGAACCTGTATGAAACACTTTTTTACATAATGCAGCTGAAATAAATGGCACACAGGACCAATAAGTTTACCATTCTTCGACTAGGATAGGCTAATTGGCCATATTTAAATCTCCATGTTGGTTGACCAATGTCGTCTTAACCTGCCGTTGCCGTCTTAAAGGTGCATGCAGTTTCACATTCTTTAATGAGTTTTCTTTAGGAAATCCTGCATCCGTCTCCAACCGTAGCCAACGATGCCAAGGAACTCTTTAATGAGGCCAAATAGATCCAAACAGGACCCTATTCAGATGTGATCCAGTACTGATACAAACGCACTGGACTTTTGGTTCTGTTTCCTTGGTTTAGTGACATTGACTTCTCAAGCTGTTCAGCATTCTTCTGTCTCTTGGTCCATCTGGAGCCAATCTAACCCCACTGCTAGGAACAACAATGATCTTTGTGTGTATGTCTGTATGTGTGTGTAACCGGTAGATAAACAGAGTGAAAACTCCCGATACCAATTGCAAACAACCACAGGCATCAGAAGATGACCCAGGTTTGTGTGTGTGTGTGTGTGTGTGTGTGTGTGTGTGTGTGTGTGTGTGTGTGTGTGTGTGTGTGTGTGTGTGTGTGTGTGTGTGTGTGTGTGTGTGTGTGTGTGTGTGTGTGTGTGTCACTTCAGGGGAGTTTGTTTTCTGAGGCTTTTGTGACAATCTGGTTTTCATTTCCTGAAGGATGATTTCCTTTGCCCCCTCCCCAATCTCCTGAAGCGACCATCAGTTGTCACTGTTTGCTTTTGTACTCCAGCAAATGCTGTGTAAGAATGCAGATTGGCAAATACATTTCTCTGAAGAAACTAGGATGTGTTAGGCACAAAAGAAAGTTGCATACTAATAGCTTCTTTTCGTTGTAGAACAGCCGTTAACTCCTTAAAATACATAATGTGTTTCGTCCTAGTTTCTCTAAACCTTCCAACAGCGTTGGTGTCTTATATTTCTGTTCCCTTTTGTTGCATTTAAAACAAAGTTGAAAAGTGCAGAGAAGTCAGTGATGATGTTCCAATGACGGTGCTTGACATGCACCACTGTACTTTAGGTCAAATAAAAGCCCTGAATTCACACGTTTCTCTGCAACTTGATGCATAGTTTTAATTTGAGTTTGCAACTCAAGTAAATATAAATATTAGAAATCTATATTCAAAAGGTTAAAGCTCATCAAGGCAATCGACAATGTCAATGTCACTTAAAATTACGCTACATGTGGCTTGAAGAACGACAGATTTTGCAGCTGTGCCAAAAGAAAGAGTTAATCTGCAAAAAAAGTTGGTATTTTTATACACTATAACTTGGAGATATATAAGGTTAAAGGGAAGTGGGCTTCTATGATGTGCTTGTTGGTAGTGAGTGCATTAACCACAGGAGATACTGGTCCCTTTAAAACCATAACCCCGATCTGTGGGCTTCAGGCACAGGAACACATGAATGTTGTCACAAACTAGTGAAAAAACAAAGTGGCTTGGATTTTTTGGTAGGTTCTTCTTAAAATCAGCGTGATTATGTGGCAAAAATGGACAGTAAGTAATGCTGGACACGTGCATCTCAGAACAGATAACATGCCAGGAATGATTCTCAGAATTTATTTTACGAAATTATTTGCGTTAAACACAGTTTTGGTGGGTCGTTCTCCACAATAAGTCCAACTGTTAACAACAGTGTTCAAACCAGGGTCCACCAACACTTGTTGGCCATTAAAATGCTCCAACTTTTGTTATTTAAAGTTTTGGAAATGTCATATTATAATATCATGGCTCTTTTGGGAATCCTGGAGGAGGACTGAGGTCGATAGTGACTCATCCTCACACTTCTTCTTGCTCCACGCCAAACCCACTCCTTAGCTCACTCAATCTCTTAACTTTACTTCACTTGTTACCCTCCTCCCTCCTCCCTCTCACTTGTTCATTGTGTTTGTGTTTTTCTCTTACTGTTCTGACTTCTGCACATTATCAAAGTTTTTGTTTCTCCCTCTTACGTATCCTCTGCCTGTCGACTTGTGTCCACTTTAACTGATAAACAGCTATAGCAAAGATGACGCCAACACTGCTGGTTCTGTGAAGAGTTGTACATTTCCTCACAATAATGTCAAGTATGTGCAATCACAAGGGGCGGTAGGCTAAATGCTGTTAAATGTCATAAAGCTGTTGTTCAGATTTTAAATAGATGAAAATGTTGCCATTTGATGCGTTGTACCAGAGTTAGCCTTGAGCTAGGTTACATCTGCAGTCCCTCTGCAAATCAAAATTGGCAAAATTACTGTTGGCTAACATAATTTTTTTCAGAGAAGAAGAGTGTAAATGTTACCAATTATCATTGAAACATAAAGAGAAATCAAAAGGCCTGTATGTAGAGGAAAGTAATTTTACCTAATTAGTTCAATGCTTATTCAGCTACTTCTGCGCTGCCATTATCCGTAGCTAACATTAGCTTAAGGGAAATAATGAGTGCTAACATTACTTATTAACAGTGTTACTCGAAATAATTGGAAAGGGTTGTATCCCTTTTGTAACTATAATCCGAAGGCCTTGGATTCTCACATTAGCTTGCCTGTTGGTAGCCAATGGCTAATCCATTCAGTGGTTTAATGACTCAGTGTCCCTCCAGATTTTCCCTCTTTATAGTTTCATCAATTTCTGATCATTGAGGAAGCGGTACAATGATTATTGTTTTTTGATTCTTGCATTCACAGTATATAACTAAAAGCTAACAGCTTGAAATTCAAGAGTAAAATGTTATTATCAATCTGATAAAACTTCAGCTCTAACATCAGAAGAAATGGTTTGTTCCCATCTCAACAAACTATTCAGGTCAACATGTTTTCTTCTGTTTCAGTAGATATTACTGTTGTGATATGAAACAATTTAGCTCTTTCACCCTAACCTGAATGGCCTGTATAAACGGATATTTCCAAGACTATTACAAGAGGTTCACTTTAATGAAGATTGTGCCATGTTCTTGATTAGGGTTTTAGCAGCAAGGATTATGTTTCTTATTCTGTCCGCTAATAGAGTTAATAACAGGCTTATGGAGCTCTCCTGGGGATCCGACTGATGTCTATTGTAGCTGTGTCTGAGTGGTTATTGTCCCTTCATTTCCACTTCCCATAATACCCCTCTCCTTTCCCATAATTCTGTTCTCCCACTGTGCTTTTCTTTTGGTCTTTTCTATCGCATGTGTTTTGTTTCCTTTATCCCCCCCCACCCCCACCACCATCACCACCACCACCCCAACAGGGTGGACTCGGGTTATCAGGTTGTCATAACAAAGGTTGTGATTGCGCTCCAGGTTGAGTGGATGGCGTCACAGAATCGAGTTTTCCGAGAAATGGCAATAATTTCCAAAGAAGCAAATTGCTAAATTCAGTCGTGCCTGGAGGACGTGGAGTTCTCAAGAACACACGGATGAAGCTATCTCTTATTCTTAGGATGAATTCGTATGCTGCTGAGTGGTGACTGATCAAAAACAGGAACAATACAAACAAGGATAAAAGAATACTGTACATCAACAATTCCCAACATGGTGCCCAGGACCCCAATGGTGTGAGCTTCATGAAATGTTTTCACAAATAGGAAAGAAGACAAAACAGCCCGTTTCTGCTTCAAAGCGTTGCTGTAATGGTTTTCATTTACCTTTTTCAGTCCCGTAAAACATGTTCAAAAGAATTACTTTGGGAAGCTGTAAAAGCCTACTGTACATGACCTGCCCAGCAGTATTCAGACTCTTTTAGTGATCGGCTGGTGGAAAAGGGTGGAGCTTTTCAAAGCCTTAGAGTATCTTATTTCTTTGTGGAATCTCATAACAATGCCATAGGCAATGCCATGATATCATCGGCCTTGTTTGGTCTACCAGCCCGGCTCTTTTCTTTTAACTTTCTCCATTGCTGAAGTCCATTATTGAAATGTAAGCCATGTAATGTCGTGGGTCTAAATTTACAAAAACTCTGTTTGCATTATCTGTAAACAGAGGAGCTGCTTCAATTGGCAAGGCAGACAACTGCTTGGGGCCCCAAGCCAGTAGAGGGCCCCCAAGGGCTGACCAACTTTACAACACAGCAATGCCTCAAAATGTGAAAATTTTGCAATGGCAGTAGGAGACCTCCCTAAGGGGGCCCCATCTGACACCGCTCACTCTCAATGCCCTGCTAAGTGTCACATGCATTATTGCTGTGAAAACCAAAATTTGTCAATGAAGGTTAAATGAAGAGGAATTATCCGTCTGCGAGAGAAAAAAGAGAGAGGGAAATAATAATGAAGGCTGGTTGGAGGGGCGCCCAATTAATTATTGCCTAGGACCCCCTAGATTCAGCACTGTCTGTAAAACATCTTCTGTGCTGTCTTCAACTACCATGATGCTGCTCATTGTTGCAGTGGGAAAAAAAACAAAAAACTAGATGTATTTCTGTACAAGACACATAAGTGTGAATTTAGAGTCTGGATGAGAATGCAGATGAGAGGATGTTGGAGGAGGTTGAAGTCTTTGACATTCGCAGTCTGTGTAATGTGGGTTTAAACTATGATTTTACTATCCTCTGAAGTCCAAATCAGCAAATGGGGTTAGAGATAGAGAATAAGTGTTAGTCAATAAAACGTACACCTCCATGCCCGCTGGTGTGTGTGTGTGTGTGTGTGTGTGTGTGTGTGTGTGTGTATATTTTCAGTCAGCTGTGAAATGGCTGATTCCTCCTCGCGCTTTAAGAACTGAGAGTAATGATGTAGAATGGAAGAGGTTTATAGAGGCATTAAGCTCACCTCTTACACCCTCTCTCTGCCTCCCTCTGTCTCTATTTCTCCCCCTCTTCCTCAATGTCCCCCTCTCTCAGTTTTTATGGTTGGCATTATTATCTCGCTCTCCCACCCATTACTGTTCAGGTTGGAGCAGAATAATAAATTTCAGGATCATGCCGACGCTGCGTTTCTGCTCCTAAAGCTCATTCTGTGGACTCGACAGAAACCCTACAGAAACACAAGGCGACAATGATTCTGGCATATTCTTCATCTTCTTACTTTCTGAACACTTTTGAATGTTTTTGTTTCTTTTAGGGAGTGGCAACATCAGAAGTCGAAGCACGTCTTGGTTTCATTGTGTTGCTGTTGAAATAGTTGTGACATTTGTAAAGTAGTGCTGTTGCTAAGATACATCTTAATCTGAAGGTGTTATGTAGAATTTCATGAGCTAACTAATGATTCAATGGATCATTTTGAAAAGAATTTGAAGTTCACACTTGAAAACATTTGGGCTTGATTTTGAGTCTGTCGAAAGGGAAAGTTAGTTTTGTATATACTGCACTTTTAGATGAAGCTAGAACTGAAAGTCAGAACTACTGTTTCTGCAGTTGTTTTAAACGATCTTAGTTGTGCTATGAATTGTGTTTGCATTCAAAATATTTCCATACCAGTATGTTGAACATTTCAGCAGTTCAAATAAGAAGGATTCATACAACAGGATACAAATGCATAACATGGGTTTTACACTACCAATTGGTCCTCCTTGTTGCAAGTTATCTTAGCATTATGTGACTGTTGTTTGGTCATGTTTGCCTGATTCAAACCCCCATGTCAAGGTTTTTACAGTATTTATGCCACTGTGACGTTTCACCTTCAATATGAATGTCACAGAGGCACAATGTACCGTCTTCCAATGTAGTAAAAGAGGCATGACAGGATCGGCCGAGCCAGCGAGGGAGGGCAACGCTGTGTGTGTGTGTGTGTGTGTGCATTTCTGACTGTGTGTGTGTGTGTATGTGGACCTCCCGTTTTACGATGCTCACTTGCACTTCCGCAGCACCACAAGGCAACGTGAATTCACAGACTGGGACACCCATATTACACAGTTGCAGAATCAATAAATGTGTTAAGGTGCGATTATTAATGTTGCCTTGCAAAAGGGTTCTACTTTTCTGTTTGTGTTTCATTGGTGTGTCACCTGTAGATTAATTCACTAGTGTGGTACCATAGGAATGGGTTATAGCATTACCTGTGTTCAGTGATATTGGTAAATAGTCTGTGCTAAACCTAAAGAAAAACAATGTCCACTCACCCATTCAAAAGCTGAGCTGAAAGACTTTTAGGGGTCAAAAAACTGCACAAGATACCATCCAAGTGAAGTTTAAATCTTCACATTTGTTCAGCTGTCTCTGTCACTTCCTCTGTGCAGTGTTGTTCTAACTTTAGGTTTCTTTTGGTTACTCTTTCCCTTTAATCTCCAAGCGCCCCCTATTGGTGTGGAGTGTGGTTGGTATTGATGCATGCTTATCTAAAGCAAGACTATAACTTTTGAACAGAATAAGTGAACCTACTTTTCCAATGAAAAACTATTTTATTAGACGAGAATCAACGTCTCGCTAACTTCCTTAGAATATGAGCTTGGGCTGTATTGCATCATAAATATCATCAATATTTATCTGAATTTCCACAGAGTTTGGATCAAATATAAACCTGTTGTCTCTTTGTGTGTTTTCTCAGCTTACAGCCTACGGAGGGAGCGTGGTGTACTCTGTGTCTTATTCTACAGACCAACAGGAACAAAGACTCATCAGAGTCACTTCAGAACCCGACCTGATCATAGAGGTACGTTTTTAAACATGCACAAAGATGGAAACAGCCACGAACATTGGCACATTTATTTACGTTTTTTATTACATTAGAGTTATTCATAAGAGGCACTTGGCAGGAAAAAAGTCCTGAAATATGCTTCATTTTCTGGTTCAGCACATTGGTCTTCAGCAAATTGATCGGGATGTCTCTAACACTTGAGAAAAACACATTTTTTTTGCGTTGGAGGGAAATTTCTCCCAACCAGTCGAAACCCAATTTAAAAGTGGTGTAAATGTGGGCTTGTTCATGTATTTGTGCCTGCAGCATTATATGTATTGTCTCATTGAGTTATGCACCAGTGAAGTCCACGAGAGAAAGTTCCAAATAAAAGTTGCTGAAAACACATACATTCATACACACTCACACACACACACATATGTACACATACACACACAAAAGCTCCAGCTTGCACAGAAATGCTGACCTTAGCAATAAAAAAATGCAGATGGAGAGTCCCCCCTCCCCATTCTCTCTTGTCTTTATAATGAGCAGGTTGTGATATGATGTATGGCAGCAATAAGCAAAGCAGCAACTCTATTAGTTAACAGTTTATACCGCCTATATCACTAACACAACTGTGTGTGTGTGTGTGTGTGTGTGTGTGTGTGTGTGTGTGTGTGTGTGTGTGTGTGTGTGTGTGTGTGTGTTTGCAGCAGGATAGTGTGTGTTTCTGCATGTTCAGAGTGTGCCAGAGCTGCAGAAATTATCCTGTTATTTTACACACACAACTATGTCCAGTCCTTAGGCACGAACAGAAAAGTACATATACTGTATATAAACTAGTTTAATCTAGTAGGAATGAAACATTCGACTATATAAGGGTTCAAATAAGAAGTATTAGTGTATTAGGAGATTCAGTTTCTTGCCTTTAAGTAATGTGAAATAAAATGCACCTTTCTGCAGAAAGTGAAAACAAGGACAGAGGAATGACAGGTTAAGAAAATAAGGCAACTTGTTTGAGATGTTGGAAGTAATGAATGAAAAAATCAATCAAATTCCAAGGCAGAAAGAAAGAAAGAAAGAAAGAAGGAAGGAAAGAAGGAAAGAAGAAGAATGAGACAAGAGAACAAGAGAACAAGAGAACAAGAGAAGGTAGAGGAAAGGATAGAAGGAAAGGAAGAAATCAAGGTTGCACGGAGGGACGGACAGAAGAAGTCATGAGGGAGGAGGAGACAAGAAAAAACAGGAAAAAGAAGAAAGGAAGAAGGGAATAAGTAAAGAAACACAAGAAAGGTGAAAGAGAGAATGAAGGAAAGAAAGACATAAAGGATATATATATATATATATATATATATATATATATATATATATATATATATATATATATATATATATATATATATAGGATTGAGGAATAAAATAAAATAAACGAACAAATAAGACCAGAAGCTAGGGGAGTTTTAAGCCATGGGGAAGGAAAAAAGTGATATAGGAAGGAAGAAATAAGGAAATGGATAGGAAGAAAAACAAGGAAATAAATATTATTAAATAATAGGGGAGATAAGGTGGAACAAAGGAAGGAAGAAAAGCGGGAAATAAACATGTAGGATGAAAAAGGGTGAAAGAAAAGAGAAGGAAAGAACAAAAAAAGAAGAATGTTGGAATGAAGAAAAATTAAAAAGAGGTAAATTAGCAGGGGGAAAAGATAGAAGGGAATAAACAGAGGAAGTATAAAAACAGAAAATAAATAAATCTTAGAAATAAGAAGAAGTGAAGTAAGGATGAAGAAAAGAAACAGGGGTGAAGAAAAAAGGAGTGAATAAAAGTTTGAAAAAGTACAGAGAGGACAAAAAAAAAAGCAGAGTTACAGAGTGATGGACAGAGAGCAGCGAGCATGTGTTATTTAAAGACATGTCACAGAGATGGACAGACGGGGAGGAGGGAGGGAGGGGAGGGGTGTGGAGGAAAGGAGGACAAGTGTCAGTCTGCTTGTCAACAAAAAGCCCGACCAGATGATGACGATAATGAGCCACCTACACACTGTCAGACGCCTCTCTTCCTCTTCACCGTTTCTCTCTCAGCTCGTGTCTCGCTTTGTGCCGTCTCTCTGAAGCCGGCTGTGATACTGTTTGTCGTGAAACGCATGAAGACACTTGTGTCTTTGTTGTAACGTTGTGTGGATCTGAATACACAATCATCTCTGTGTCTTTGTTTGTCTGGCTGGCTTTGTTTATTATTCCCATGTCTTTGTCTTAAACCCACCCACTTTATCAGCCTCCATCAGCAGAGTTTAAAAAAAACAATTTAATTACCAAGTCTTTCATGACAAGTTTCTCATTCTGCAAAGAACAAAAAAGTTAATTATGTTTATGATTATTTTCAGATTATTATTCTGGTCTTTATTGAATGGGACGAATATAGAGTGATGGGAAATATGGGGAGAGAGAGTTGGGGATGACATGCACCAAATATCTTAAAGATCAGGAGTTGAACCTGTGACCGGTGTGAAGAGGAATGTAGCCTCAGTATATGAGCTGCCTGCTCTTATAACTGCAATATGTTCTTCTTAAATGATCTAGAAACCAGAAAAGATATGCTCTCTCATATAATCAGACAGATTTAACTTGTTGCTTAGTGCTGTGTTTATGATGGCTTAACGTCGGGTCTTTTTTTAGCAAAGAGTAAGGTATTTTACCTGCTCTTTTGTAAAGTGTATTGAGATAATATTTGTAATGAATTGGCGCTGTACACGGGGGTTTTCAGAAAAACTCCACGCCATTTCAATGTTTACTAAAATCTGTATTCCACTCGTTGAGATGTTGACCTCCATTGTTTCACAAGAAAGAACTTTGAAAGACATCAGTTAGCAACACTGCTGCACTTTGTTACATGTTGGCCTTTTCTTGCAATGAACATATGCACTGCAGTTTCTCTGAGTCCATCCGATATAATCCATTCTCCTGCCAGAGATACTCACAAGTTCAACAAATGTGTACTAATCCTCAGAAGGAAATAGACCCAAGAATGTGCTTTCAAACCCTAGTTTTAGTCATATTAGATGAAAACTGTACAGTGTCCGAGCTGTCTAAGTAAGATCTGTACTCTCTGTCAGAAAAAAGTAAACTTATATTGTTGCTCTGTTCAGTAAAGAAAACATCTGTTGTAGCTGAGAGCTGAGTGTATGTATATTGACGGACACACTAATGCATTGGTATTCATTTTGGGGATTTCATAGGATTTCTTCATGATAAGAAATAAATTGGAATGTGCAAATCTAACTCTAAAATCCCAGACCATGATGCATACTTGAATCTTTACGAGAGTTTTTCCTGAGGTGGCTTTTTATGGTATTTATTTTCCTATTTTTATTTCTGTCATTATCTCTGAATCTCTCTCTATACCCTGCTTCTCCTCTCTGTCTGGTTATCCCTCTCTCCATCTACTCTCTTACAATTAGTTTATATTTAATGGTTTATTGGCATCTTAAGCTCCCTCTCTCTCTCCCTCTCTCTCTCTCTCGCCTCTCTCTCGCTCTCTCTCTCTCCCTCTCTCCCTCCTCCAGTAGTTGTCACTCTGCGTTAGGCGCTACATGCCATTGATCTGTTCTCAACAAGAGATAGTCAGATAGCAGGCCCGGCCTCAATTCACTTTGTATTCAGTCCATTCAAAATGTCAATAGAAACCTCAGCTCATTACCTAATGACACATCATTCACCCTTACTGTCCTCTTTTCCCGATCAGTTGAATATCATAGTCCTTTCTGAAAGACTTGTCATGCTGAATTGATGTTCTAAAGACTACTCTGAAGATTTATTGAATTAAAAGTGAACTGCAACAAAGGAAACTAAAAGTTTTCTTTTTTTTTTACTTTCTCTGCCAGGGAGGCGGGATCAAGATCATCGACAGACGTTATGGCCAGCCTCTGTACCCATCCTCTCCGAGCCCCAATCAGATTGCTCTCCTCCCGGAGAACTTCCTGGTTTCAGAGACCGCACAGCCGATCAGTCGGAGGGATTTTCTGTCTGTGCTGGCTAATGTGAACAAAGTGATGGTGCGGGCCTCTTATAGCACAGAGACCAGCGCTGTGTACAGGTAGAACTGCATTCAGAGACGCTCGTCATTCATTTCAAACACACTTTAGTATTTTTTAAATTACTTTACAAGTGTTGAATGCAAGGTTTTGCTTGAGTACCGTTAAACAGGGGTGTGTCCAGGGGTGGTCTTGGGGAGCCGGGTCCTCCTCGGTTTCACCAATATATTATATAAAAAGATGGAGGACATGACAGCTCCACAAAACGTTTGAACTCTCCCTGGACAAACCCCTGCTACATAAAACCCTAAAACCTGAACTGTGATACTCATTTCCATAGGATTCAATGCAAGTTAAGCTACTATCTCATGAAAAGTACCTACTTTACTGTTCACACTGAAAAATGTATTTTTTATACTTTTAATTGCATTGGAAATTTCTTTAAATTACAAGAACCCAAATCATGTAATTACAGTTTCTAAAAACAGGAATAAACACATTTTCATAATTGAGATTTTTTTTACAGCCGTTTAAATGTGCTCCAAAACGTATAAAGTATTAAATAGCAGCAACGTATGTAAACTCTCAGTTGCGCTAAAACCAGAAATATCATTAATAGCTTCATGAAACACAACTTGCCCAGAGCTGAGACTCTCTGGCAGCTCTTTCTTAGGCTGTGAAACTCTCCTTTAACCTTCTGTTACCTTAACATAAAGTCGTCTGTTTTATTGCCGAAGCTTATTGCTGTCTGGATAATAATTCTGCCTGAGATAATGGACCCAGGTCATAAAAGTTGTTAAAGACTAATCAGCCAAATTGGACTGTTTGTTTAAGTGAAGGAGTATATTTGACTGTAAAACTAGATAGACCCCCACCATGCCTCATGCAGTCTGTATGTGTGTGTGTGTGTGTGTGTGTGTGTGTGTGTGTTTGTAGACTCCACTCATTCTCGATGCAGGAAGCTAATCCCGCTGCCAGAGGAGAGAAGAGAGCTTCAGCTGTAGAAATCTGCTCTTGTCCACCTGGATATGCAGGAACTTCTTGTGAGGTAAACACGCCAAAGAAGAATACACAATTACACAAATATTAAAGCTCCTGTGGGGAAGTTTTGGTTTGTGTGGATTTTGGCGCCCCCCTGTGGACATATCTTATCTCTTTGCTGATCTAGTTCTTTACATGTGTAACTAAGGATATCTAACTCCAAAGCTCATCCTTGCTGTCTTATTACAGTCAAACATATAACTCAATGGGAATATTTGCCTTGGAAAAGTAAGACGAGAAAGGCTGTTGTGGCAGAGCTGTTATTCTGACACCTACCCAGTGGCAGGATTTACGAGCATTAGAAATTGGTATAAAGTTGTTGAAGCCTTTTAGAGTTAGACTTGTAGGTCTTTTTGGGCTAATAGATATTTTTAAGTCTTTTTGGGCCTTTAGCTTTTTAGGCTTTTTAGCTCTTTTAGGGCTAGGGTTTGACTTTTAGGGTCTTTATATTTTGATTTGAGCTCACATTAAGGCATGAGTATTTATTTATGTCTATTTCACAACCAGC